>NC_061115.1:113407350-113445184 GCF_002878395.1 Capsicum annuum | reverse complement strand
AAAAAAATTGACTGATTTCTACTTCAGCTGCTTCAATCGTGATTTTAATGTACAGTGATGTTTAAAGAGGGTAAAATGGCATAATGAGGTTTAAAGAGGATAAAATGTATGTAGTAAAGTGTGAGAAGAATAAAACATAAATAAATTTTATTACAACATTTTACAGAAATTAAAGAAAAGAAGTATAAAGATTATTTGCACAAGATTTTTACAAACTAATTTAAATATAAATAAAGTAAATTTAGATACAAAAAACATGTATCTATCACAAATTTGCTACAAACACTTCGCACTTTCTTAATATTAGCAAATTTTCTATCAAATATGTGTAGCCATCTTTCTCAACTTTTTATAGCTTCTCAATATTAATTAACATTTCTCTGTTTTAAAAATAAAATAAAGAAAATAAAATCTCAACTCTTCCTTCTTTATTAAAAAACAACACTCTTTTTTTATGTTAGAAATAATAATTAAACAAAATAATAGCGAATCTAAGGTGTGTATTCTCTTTATCGGGTAAGTTCACATGATTCTTAATCTTTGCGATATTGAAAATCAATAATCTGCTGGATACTTAATTTAAGCCATTTCATCAGATTTACGCTTCTTCTTTCTTTATATTTTTTATCGCAAAATTCAACAAGAAGGTTAAAAAAAGGTTTCAATTGTGATCCCCTCAACTCAATCATACTAATGAAAATATTTTACTGCTCAAACTTTCTACTCCAAGATAAATCCTAAAACATAAAAATTACAATCCACATGTTCTACTGTTGGACCCGTGCTGACACGGGCCTTGCACTTCTAGTTGTACCATAAAGCCTAGGATAAGTTGGATTTATTACCAAAAAAGCTGTATTTTAGCTTTTTCAGCAGGTAGGTCCCACTTATTATTTTGGGATATTTTCATTAATAGTTTCCAATTATGTTTCAATTATTTTTTCGATATATACATGGACCCGTATTTAATTTGATTTTTTATATGAGATTTCCTTAAATTTTTTTACACATATTTTTATACCAATTTTTCTGTATCACTTCTAATTAATTATTAGGAGTCATTTAATACATATCTGTCGGTTGACATGTTTGCTTCTAGCTGTCTTCTTGCTCCGTTATTTTACTATTTCACCCCTAATTAATTATTTTATGATATTTACGTATTAAAAACATAATAATATTTAATAAAAAAATTATAAATATTTATAAAGTAAAATAGACATTTATGATATGATTGTTTTAGCCACTTCAACTGCAATTTTACTATATAATTCATTATTAATTAATATGAGTCATCCAAGTATTTAAAAATTAATAATATTTATTCTAAAAAAGGTAAAATAAACATAAAATGATAAATTAACTATTGAGGTTTTAAATTAATTTGACATCTTATATGAAACCCACTTAAATTTTTTTCACAAGTATTTTTATAGCAATTTTGCTTTATCACTTCTAACTAGTTATTATGAGTCATTCAAGACGTGCTAGTTTTGTTACTTCAATCTTAATATTTGGTTGACTCTCAAAATTATATCAGTATCACTTAAATTGAAATAAAAAAATATTATAAATCACAATAATTAAAATTTATATTACTTTCAAAAAATAAATTGACTATCAATACAATTACAATTGCAAACAACTTAAAATAGTAAAGTACAATGATGAAAAAGTATTCTAGATTACAATAGCTAACAACTTAAAAAATTTAAAAATATATTAAAAATATAATTAATTATTTTATTTTATTTGTATCACATAAATTGAGGTGAAAAATAAGATATACGGGCCTTCCACATCTAGTTATAGTAGAAGAGGGAGGAGGGAAATTAGCACATTTGTACAAAAGAGTAGCAATTTTTCTTTTCAAATCATGTTTATGCAAACCTGAAGTCTAACTAGATCAACGCCACAAACTGAAACTCTAATAACTTCCCTGTACAATCCTACGTGATTGGAAAAAAGAAGATCAAACTTAACAAATTTACATATTGAGGCAAAAAATTCAAAGAGTAACTATATTTGTACATAATAAATCCTCCTACTTCCACAATAACACTTCTATACTATCAACTTCTATTGCTACCGACAATCACATCAAAAGTATTCAAATTGAATCATTTTAAAAAGGCCGGGAAGAGCTACCTCCAACAAAATGGATTTGGAACAAACATATATATAAACAAAAATTCTATTTAATAATATTAGAAATCTGAACAATCAAGATAAGAAAACAAAAAGCTAAGATCGAGGAATTGTTACAGCTAGTTCTAGAATAGAGTGATAAATGTGATGACCAGGATTGTTGGGTCATGGGTCTTTGTCCCTTTTTATGTGGATAAATAAAATCCAATTTGGACCAATCCACTTTTTCCCATTGGCCCATTACAAAAGAGAGTTTTCAGCAGTCAAAGAGAGAAAAATAGTGCAGATTTTTACACCCCAAATTTTAGTAAGAGCTGGCAACTTCAAATTGTGATTTCCACTTCGTTTCTTGTCCTATTGAGCTTATTTTTGGACAGATTATTCCTATTATTTCAACCTTTGATTAGGAACTAACGGAGGTGGATTTGGTGGCCTGTAGCTCCTGTTCTTCATTCCCAAATAGTAGCTGCATTTTTTATGTTTGTGCTTATTTTTATTCTCTAGTTTGGTGCTATCTTTGTTGTGTTGTAGCTCATTATTTGAAACTTGTTTGGTGAAAATTTTGAAGAACAATATTGTAACTCTTTGGTGATTATAGTGGAGATTTTGGTCTCATGATTTTTTACTCTTCACACTGAAGGGTTTTTCACATAAATTTGCTGTCTCTTGTTCTTGATTTTATTCTTATCTTATTGTATTTGTGTGGTGATTTATTTGCTGCCATATTACTTTTTTTTACTTGATTTTCTTGTCTTCTCTTAGTTCAAATTGAGAGGAAAAATTTAGACTTGGGTATTCTTTCACTGCTACCTTGTCGGGAACTTTGATTGTGCCCTTGCCTTTCCCAACAAAGTTGTATCAGAGAGTTGGTTATTGTTGATTGTCAATTTGAATTATGGAGGTAAATATGAACAAGATGGTGTGTTTGAATGGTAGTAACTATCATACTTGGAAAGGTAAGATGAAAGATCTTCTCTTTATCAAGAAAATCTTTTACCTATGTTTGCATCTACTAAATCTCAATCCATGATAGATAAAAATTGAGAATTTGAGCACCTACAGGTTTGAAAATAGGTTGAAGATAATGTTAGAAATCATATTATAAATGAGACACATGCTAGAAGTTTGTGGGACAAGCTTGGGACACTTTATGCTTCGAAGATTGACAATAACAAGTTGTTCCTGCTTAAGAAACTGATGAATATCAGGTATAAAGAGGGCAGTCCCATTTCTAATCATATAAATAATTTTTAGGGTGTCCTTGATCAGCTGTCCAGAATGGGTGTAAAGTTTAAAGAAATTTAGGGACTTTGGCTTTTTAATACTCTGCCTGGCTCTTGGGAAACTCTTTGAGTTTCTTTGACTAATTCTGTTCCTGGTGGTATTATAACTATGGAATATGTTAAGAGTGATGTCTTGAATGAAGAGATGAGAAGAAGATCTCAAACCTCATCTTCTCCATCTTTATACTCTAATATTTGGGTTACTGAAGAAAGGGGGAGAAACAAGTCTAGAGGTTCAAATGATAGAGATAAAAATAGAAGTAAGTCAAGGTCTAAATTGAAGAATGTTACATGTGACTATTGCAACAAAAAGGAGCATATTATGAAATATTATTACAACTATAAGAGAGATATGAGACGGCAAAAGAACGAAGACGATAATAAAAATCGTATTGCAGTTGTTGCTAATGATGACCTTCTTGTTGCTTATGGTGAGAATGACATTAATCTTGTTCATGATGAGTCTAGCTGATTTATTGATTCTGGTGCTACTTCTCATGTTATGCCAAAGAAGAAATTATTTTCTTCTTATACTCCAGGTAATTTTACAATATTAAAAATGGGCAATAATGATGAAGTTAAAGTACTTGACATTGGCACTGTATTTTTGGAAAGTAACAGTGGATCCAAACTAGTTCTCAATGATGTCAAGCATGCTCCAGATGTTTGCCTGAATCTGATTTCTATAGGGAACCTTGATAATGAGGGTTATGTTAACACCATTGGTGCTGGCCAGTGGAAGCTTACTAGAGGTTCGATAATTGTGGATCGAGGTGACAAGTTGTCTAACTTGTACGTATTTTAGGGCTCTACTTCTAGAGGCTTGATAAATTTGATGGAGAATAATACTTTATCAGAGTTATGACATAGAAGGTTGAGCCATATGAGTGAGAAGGGGATTGATAGTTTGGCTAAGAATTTTTTTTTCCTGGAGTGAAACAAGCAAAGTTGAAGAAGTGTGTTCATTGCTTAGACGGTAAACAAAAAAGATTTTCTTTTCAGAGTCATCCGCCTTAAAGAAAGCTTGATTTGCTGGAGTTGGTACATTTTGATTTGTGTGGTCCTTTTAAACCAAGGTCTCATAGTGGTGCACTTTACATTGTAACTTTTATTGATGATCATTCTCACAAACTCTGGGTATTTCCTTTGAAGTCCAAGGATCAAGTACTTGATGTGTTCAAGGATTTTCAGGCCATGGTTGAGAAACAGACAGGAAAGAAATTAAAATGCATCTGCTCAAATAATGGTGGTGAGTATATTGGTCCTTTTGATAGATATTGCAGAGAGCAGGGTATTCAGCATACAAAAACTCCTCCAAAAACTCGCCAGTTGAATGGTTTAGCAGAGAGGATGAACAGAACTCTAGTTGAGCGGGTTAGATGTATGCTTTCAGATGCTAAGCTGCCAGATTCTTTTTGGGCAGAAGAACTTAATACTGTTGCTTATGTTATCAATTTATCTCCTACTATTACTTTAGATGATGATGTTCTTGATAGAGTTTGGTCTAGTAAGAATGTTTCTTATGATCATCTTAGAGTCTTTGGGTGTAAAACATTTGTGCATGTTCCTAAAAATGAAAGGTCAAAGTTGGATGTTAAAACTAGACAGTGTATCTTTATTGATTATGGTCAAGATGAATTTGGCTATCGTTTCTATGATACAGTTGAGAAGAAACTCGTTAGAAGCCGCGATGTTGTGTTCTTTGAAGACCAAACAATTGAAGATTTTGACAAAGTTGAGATGGTTGATTCTCAGAGTAGTGAGAGTCTAGTTGATGTTGATCCAGTTCTTTTGACTACCAATCCTGAAGAAAATCTTCATGATAATGAAAATCAAGTTGACAATAAAGATGATAACCATGTTCAGAATGACCAGCAAGATGTCGTTGATGCTCCAATGCAAGTTGATATGGTTGCTCAGCAACCAATTGTTGATGCTCTAGATAGCTCTCTCAAATAATCTACTAGAGAGAGAATACCTTCATCTCGTTATTCTCCTAGTGAGTATGTACTCTTGACTGACGGGGGAGAACCTGAGAGTCTTGATGAGGCTATGAAAAGTGAAGAAAAAGAAAAGCAGTTTGATGCTACGGAAGATAAAATTAAATCTTTGCATGATAATCATACCTTTGATTTGGTTAAACTGCCTAAAGACATAAAAGTTTTGAAAAATAGGTGGGTTTTTCGAGTGAAGCATGAAGCTGGTGACCTAGTTCTACGGTACAAGGCTAGATTGGTTGTGAAGGGATTTAACCAGAAAAATAGAGTTGATTTTGATGAGATATTCTCTCCAGTTGTGAAGATGTTATCCATTCTTGTAGTTCTAGGCTTAGCTGCAAGTCTAGATTTAGAGGTTGAGCAAATGGATGTTAAAACTGCTTTTCTCCATGGTGACTTAGATAAAAAAATTTATATGGAGCAATCCGAAAGTTTTGAAGTTAAGGGAAAAGAGAATTATATTTGCAAATTGAAGAAGAGCTTGTATGGTTTGAAACAATCTCCTAGGCAGTGGTACAGGAAGTTTGGTTCCTTTATGAGTCAGCAGGGCTGCAAGAAGACTACTTTAGACCATTGCGTTTTTATACAAAAATTCTCTGATGGTGACTATATTATTGAGTTGCTTTATGTTGGTGGCATGCTTTTTATTGGTCATAATGCTTGCAAGATTCAAAAGTTGAAGCAACAGTTGAGTAAGTCTTTTTCTATGAAAGACTTAGGACCAGCAAAGCAGATTCTTGACATGCAGATTGTCTGTGATAGAAAGGCCAAGAAGTGGTGGTTATCATAAGAGAAGTGCATTCAGAAAGTACTTCGAAGGTTTAACATGGACAAGGCTAAGGTTGTCAGTACACCTTTAGCTATGCACTTCAAGTTGAGCACGAAACAGTGTCCTTCCAGTGATGATAAGAAGGAAGATATGAAGAAAGTTCCTTATGCTTTAGCTGTTGGTAGTTTGATGTATGCAGTGGTTTGCACAAGATCATATATTGCTCATGCTGTTGGTGTTGTTAGTCATTTTCTTTATAATCTGGGAAGAGAACATTGGAATGCTGTGAAGTAGATTATGAGATATCTTTGTGGCACTTCTAGTCTGAGTTTGTGTTTAGGTACAGGAAAGCCTATTCTTTATGGTTATACTAATTTATATATGGTTGGTGATGTTGATACTCGCAAGTCTACTTCAGGGTATTTGGTTACTTTTGCAGGGGGAGCTGTGTCTTGGCAATCCAGATTGTAAACATGTGTTGCTCTATCTACTACAAAAGCTGAACTTATTGCTGCTGTTGAAGGTTGTAAAGAATTGCTTTGGATGAAAAGATTCTTGGGGGAACTTGGTTGTTCTCAAGAGAGGTATGTTATTTATTGCGACATTCAAAGTGCCATACATCTTGGCAAGAATTCTACATTTCATGGCCAGTCTAAACACATTGATGTGAGATACCATTGGATTTGGGATGTGTTGGATTCTAAGTTACTTGAACTAGAGAAGATTCATATGGATGACAATGATTTCGACACGATGACTAAAGCTTTGCCAAAAAAAAAGTTTGAAGATTGTTGTATGATCACCGGGATGGCGGTCTCCTCCACATAGTCGGGAGGGGGAGAATTGTTGGGTCATGGGTCTTTTTTCCTTCCTATGTGGATAAATAAAGCTCAATTTGGACCAACCCACTTTTGTCCATAGGCCCATTACTATAGGGCATATATATTGATCTTTTTTAGGTCTTATTCACCATCATAAAAGAGAGTTTTCAGCAGCCAAAGAGAGAAAAATAGTACAGATTTTCGCACCCCAAATTTCAGCCACAACTGACAACTTCAAATTGTGATTACCACTTCGTTTCTTTGTCCGATTGAGATGAATTTTGGAAAAATTATTCCTCTCATCTCAATATTTGATTAGGAACTGATGGAGGTGTATTTGATGGCCTGTAGCTCCTGTTCTTCATTCCCAAATAGTAGCTGCATTTTGGTGTTTGTGCTTCTTTTTATTCTCTAATTTGGTGCTATCTCAGTTGTGTTGTTTCTTGTTGTTTGGAACTTTTTTGTTGGCCATTTTGGAGAACAATATTTTAAATCTTTGGTGATTATAGAGGAGATTTTGGTCCCTTAACTTTTTACTCTTCACACTGAAGGGTTTTCCACGTAAATTTGGTGTCTCTTGTTCTTTATTTTATTCTTGTCTTATCGTATTTGTGTGGTGATTTATTTGCTGCCATATTACTTTGGTGTACTTTATTTGCTTGTCTCTTCTTGGTTCAAATTGAGATGGAAAGTTTAGACTTGGGTATACTTCTGCTCCTACCTTGTCGGGCACTTTGATTGTGCGCTTGGTTTCCCAACAATCATGTCATATAAGCGCCATTTGACCTGCCATTTTTTCATGTGGAAGCTTACATAATCAAGATCGTAATATTTATGGAAGTATCTAGAGAAGTATGGAGATTTCCCATGGAAGACTATAGAATTTCATTGAATTGCATAGAAGGTCCTTGAAATATTCTAAGCATATAGAAAGTTTGTGAAAAAGGGATCTATGTATGAATATGTAGGGACTTGTGGAACAAATATTATTTATGTTTTATCCCCTATATGAGTAATATAAATAGAGGAGCATCCATTTGTAAAATCATCAAGTAAATTTTCCATGTTCTCTCTACTACAAATCTTCCTAACAATTCTCTTGTGATCTTTCTTTCATTCTCTTAGTGATTCCTAGTGTCTTAGACTAATTTGACATAGCAAGAGCATGAGCAAGTGGTGCAGAAATTTGAGAAAATTGTCAAGTACTACAGGTGCGCTTAGTTGAAGTCTAAGTCCGTGACAAAGTGGTATTAAAGCCAAGTTGTAACTAAGGGATGACAAATGATAGAGAAATCAATGCTGCTAATACCTTGTCCAATGTCACCTAGGATTTTATTGGCAAAAAGGCCCATAATAAGAAGAAGAATGATACCAATAAATGCAAGGAGGTGCTGCCCAAGGCTATGTCAATTGAAGGGCTTACATCCAAGGAACTATCTACCACAGAGGGGAGTGAGGATGAAGCGGAGGTCTTGCCCAAAGATGTCTCGCTCTATAAGGAGTGGTTCATGAAGGTTAATGCGTGGATGGACACCATTGACATCTTTGGACAACATTTAGAAAATTGGAGGGCACCCTTAACGTTCTTGAAGGGAATACTCTTGAAGAGATCTAGAGCATTCAAAACAACTTGGAGGGGCATACACAGGTCATGGTAGAGCTACAATAATCCATCACTACCTTAGAGTGTAGAATCATGGAGTTATTGAGCACTACTAATTCCATGAACACAAAGGTAGAAGAACTCAAGTAACAGGTCAATGATGGCACAATTAAAGCAGACATGAACGTTCTTGTGATGAGGGAGACTAAGATCGAGGACTCCAAGACACCAATGTTCAACGGGGTTCGTGATGCACAAGAGGTAGATAAATTTCTTTAGCACTTGAAGAACTATTTCAAGCATAGAAATGTAAGGTACATCAAAGCCGAGATCAACACCACTATGTTGTACCTATCCGAGACTTCCATATTGTAGTGGAGAAGGAAAATAATTGATGTTGAGAAAGGTACGTGCACTATTAACACGTGGGATTAGTTGAAGGAGAAGTGCAAGTGTTAGTTCTTCCTAAAATGTCTTGTATGAGAAAAAATGAAAACTTTAGGAGTTAAAACAATCAAGGAGCATGCATGGGTACATCAAGGAGTTCACCTCTCTTATGCTTCAAATTTCCAACTTCACAAGCAATGACTTGTCGTTCAACTTTATGGATGGGTTGTAGAATTTGGCAAAGTAAGAGCTGCAATGTCGATAACTTACAAATATAGACCAGAACATCATGGAGGCTGAGTCACTGATGGATTTTAGGCACAACAAGTGTGACAAAGGCAAATGCAAGGAGTCCAAAGGTAGCAATGTCAAAGATGGATGAGATTGTGGCAAAAGCAAAGACATCTACCAATAACTCTCTAAGACCCAAGATGCTAATATTTCCAATTCTAAGAAAACAAACGGCCGCCAGAGCTACGCAAAAAAGAATGTACAAGTTGAGAAGAAGGAATGCTACATATGTGAAAGACAGCATGACTTCAAGAATTATCCAGACCTAAAAAGTCTCAATGCCATGATACGTGAGCAGAAAGAGAAAACACAAGAAGAGGTCTTGAGCATGGCACAGTTGAGTTGTCAAGAAGCAATCCATCTAGTCAAATGACATAACAATCAATTTTTGCATCTCACTATCAACACCAAGCCCACTCGTGCATTGGTCGACACTGGAGTAAATCATAATTTTATTATTGAGGCTACAACAAAGAAACTAGAGTTGAAGATTGCTCCATCTAATTCTCATAACAAGACTGTGAATGTTTATCCATAAAATACTTGTAGTGTAGCTAATAGGGTTGCTGTGAAATTGGGCAATTGGAAAGGTATGAAAAACCTTACTTCCACACTAATGGATATCTTTGATATCATTCTAGGGCAAGAGTTCCATCGACACTATTATACTTTGATCTACCCCTACCTCCAATGTCTCTTAGTCCTAGAACGCGATGGATCTTGCATGGTGACTACATATCTATGCCGCACAGTCAGAGCCAAGTATAATTTTTGTCTATGTAGTTAGTCAAAAGTCTCAAGAAGAGGGAACCGACATTCATGGCAACCATTGAAACTTTGGAGAAAGACAAGGGTTCCCAGGAGACATGGCCACCTTCCATAGAGAGACTACTCTAGGAGAACAAATGTGTTATTCCTGGTGATCTACCTAAGTTCTTGCCTTCTATGTTATCACAAGATTGAGTTGGAGCTAGGGGCTAAGCTACCTGCATTTCCCTTTATTTCATAGCACCACCTGAGTTGGAGGAGCTTAGGAAGAAATTAAAAGATTTACTGATGCTGGTCACATCCATCGAAAGTACCCTTTGGTACGCTGGCGTTATTCTAAAAGAAAAAGGATGGATCGTTGCGCATATACATAGACTACAGGGCACTTAATAAAGTCATAGTGAAGAAAAAATATCATATCCCTCTTATAGATGAACTATTTGATAGACTTGGGCAAGCCAAGTACTTTACTAAGGCTACTACCAGGTTTGCACCGTGGAAGAAGACAAACGAAAGGCAATATACGTGATAAGATATGAGCCCTTTGAGTGATTGGTTGTTATGACCCAAAATCCAAGGGTGATGATGGTACTTGTCTCAACGAACCTTGACAAGTAAGCCTATCATCCAAACTAATACACAAGGAGAAAAGAAAAAAAATAACCCCAAGGCAAGGCTTCTAGAACGAAGCCGAACTATACACTTATAACAAATGCGGAAAAAAACATACTCAATAATACGAAATTCCAAAACCTGGTGTCACAGTGTAAGAACATAACTAGTATAATTCAAAGTCAAATACAAAAGGCATCCAAAAGAGGATATAACTCTATCTCTGAAATACAATAAAGAAATAGTCTAATAAAATCAACAACTACTTTGAAAAGTTCCAAATGACGCTTGAAATCAAATACCGTAAGGCATACCCAAACCTGAATCTACACCAAAAGGGTACAGTAGGAGTGAGTACAGTCCACTTATACTTAGTAGGTATCACAGGTAGATCGAGCAAGGTAGAAAATAAAATATACAATACACACTAAGGACACGTCACCTGCAATTAGAAAAAGTCCCACAATGGTGGCCTACGCCGCTTGCATTAACAGTTCTATAATATCCACCACGTATAACACAGCAAAACACCATAAAGGAATATAAGTATACATTTATACCATATATAAGCAAGGAAAAGAGAACAACATATACAGGAACATCAAGTACAAGCAAGAGAGGATAGAACAATGGATAAGTAACAAGTCAAACAAAATATACAATCACATCACAAGCATAATAAAGTAAATACAATAAGAATGATGACGATGATAATGATGTAATGCACGAGGTTGTTGCACAACTTTCGAGACATCACACAACCTCTGGGAACATCGCACAATCTCCGTATATACCTATGGAGCTAAAGCTACATGAAGTAGGACCCCTGGGGGTTCGTCAACCATACACAATCCATATATATCTATATCTCCTCCCTGGCAGATCCCCCAGGGAGGGATTTATAAGATGCCATATTTTCTGTCAGAAAAAAGTGTTGATAGTATTTCTCAGTATTTCCACGGTAGTACCAATGTTTCATGAATGAGTATGAGGATGTAATGCTCACAAGCAACCATAATGAGTATTTCCATAACCAACCAATATACCATCACGTAAGCCAAAATATCCACTTATTATTTTCAACCATCCATGAAATCCTACATCAATCGTATGCCAATAGAGTATGAATATATCAAAACACACAATTGGTACCACAACACATTTTTTTCATCAAACAAGATACAATTATCATCATGTATCTAAGGCTATCAATATCACAAAGGACCCCTCACGGTCACACATAACACAATGTTCCAAAACTACCACATAATATCACATATAGGTCCTTACACAAGAAGAACACATTAAGATGTAGATTTTCATGATTAGTTCCCCCACCCTTAACATAATTTTGTATCAGAATTAACTACCCAGCCCAGTCTGAAAGTGTTAAGCCATAACCTACCTCGAAGGCAGAAAACCGGTCTGCAACACTTTAATCCCAAAGCCTTACTCCTCATGAATAGACCCAAAATTAACTAAAACATGGAAATATAGAATCTATGCATCAAAAAAATCCAACGATACGCATATTACCTATTTCCAAGTTGGAGTCAAAACAGACCCCAAAATAGGATTTCATAAAAGAAGGACAAAATTGTAACTTAGTTTCAAAAATATGTTCCCCATATTTTTAGGAGTCTACAGCTTAAAACCCAAGCAAAAACAACTTAAGAATGAGGTTCAAATCAAAGAAAAACCATAAGGAGAGCGACAACGCCTACAATACAAAGCCTCATAAGGAGCCATATTGATAATGGAATGGTAGCTATTATTATATGCAAACTCTGCCAAGGCTAAATGCTGCTTCTATTGGCCACCAAAGTCCATCACATAAGCATAGAGCATATCCTCTAAAACCTGGATAGTCCGCTCTGACTAACTATTTTTTGGGGTGAAATGTGGTGGTAAAATCAACCTGATTACCTAACTCATCCTGAAAAGTCTTCCAAAAATAAGATGTGAAAATCGAACCTCGATCTAAAATGATAGACATGAGCACCCCATAAAGATGCAAAATCTTACGAATGTAGATACAGGCTAACCTCTCAGCATTGAAGGAGACCTGCACCAGAATGAAATGAGAAGACATAGTCCACCAATCCTTAATAACCCAAACACTATTAGAACTATGAGAAATGCGAGGAAATTCAGTCATAAAGTCTATAGTGATCTGTTCCCATTTCCACTCAGGAATGGGTAATCTATGAAGCAATCCACCAGGTCTCAAATGCTGGCCCTTCACCTACTGGCAACATAGGCAACGAGCTACAAAGTCCACTACTCCTCATACCACCCCACCAATAATGTTGTCTTAAGTCATGATACATCTTAGTCACTCTTAGATAGATGGAATACTTGGAACAATGGGCCTTCTCCAAAATTATTCTAATATAATCACCCACTCCTAGCATATAAACTCGACCCCTAATCCTCAAAATACCATCAGAATCAAGTGAGGATTTATTAGCCTTACCACTCAACACCTTATCTCAAATCAGCCTCAATCCCACATCATCAAACTAATGAGATTGAATTTGCTCTATCAAAGAAGACCTAGCCTCCACAAATGCCAAAATACATACAGGTGTCAAAATATCAAACCTAACCATCTGGTTAGCTAAAGACTGAACCTCTAAGGTCAAAAGCCTCTCTTGGGTCAAAAGATATTCCAAGCTACCCATGCTAGTTGACTTCCAGCTCAAGGTATCCGTAACCATATTAGTCTTGCCCGAATGATAGAGAATAGTCAAGTTATAACCCTTAAGAAACTCAAGCCAATGACGCTGCCTCATATTAAGATCTCGCTGGGTGAAGTATTGGTGAAGACTACGATAATCCAAGAAAATCTCACAATGGACTCTATACAAGTAGTGCCTCCATAACTTCAAAGCAAAAATAATTGCGTAGAACTTCAAATCATGGGTAGCGTAATTCTTCTTATTGGGCTTCAACTAATGAGAAGCATAAGTAATCACCTTACCCTTTTGCATCAACACCGCGCCTAACCCAACACCTGAAGCATTATAAAAGATAGTGAAACCCATGCCCTCCTTAGCCAATGTCTAGATAGGAGATAAAGTCAACAAATCCTTAAGCTTTTGGAAGCTCACCTCACAACCATCAAACCACTGAAAGGAAATCTTTTTCTGAGTCAACTTTGTCAACAGAGCTGAAATAGATGAAAAACCCTCAACAAAACACCGATAATAACCTGCCAAGCCAATAAACCTCTGAATCTCAGTGGGAAAAGTAGGTCTATCCCAATCACGAACCACTACAATCTTGGTTGAATCAACCATAATACCATATTTAGTCACCATATGACCCGAGAAAGAAACAGACTCCAATAAAATCTCAAACTTAGAGAACTTGGCATACAACTTCTCATCCCTCAATCCCTGAAGTATAATCTGTAAATACTTCTCATGATTGTCCTCACTCTTGGAATAAACCAAGAAATACAAGAATAGAGGACTCGAGATATGGTTAGAACACTCAATTCATTCACTCCATGAATGCGAATAGGGCATTGGTTATCCCAAAGGACATAACCAAGAACTCATAATAACTTTATTGAGTTCGAAAATCTATCTTCTAGATTTCCAAAGATCTAATCCTCAACTGGTGATACCCGGACCTCAAATTAATCTTTGAAACACTGTAGCACCCTAAATCTGATTGAAAAACTCATTAATACGAGTAAGCAGATACTTATTCTAAATCGTCACCTTATTCAACTATCGATAATCAATAAACATCTGCCTCGATCCATCCTTCTTCTTTACAAACAACACAGATGCACCCCAAGGTGATACACTAGGTCGGATAAATCGCTTATCCAATAACTCCTACAACTAATACTTTAATTCCTTCAACTTGGTTGGGGCCATCCTATAAAGAGGAATAAAAATAGGCTTGGTGCCCAACCAAACATCAATGTCAAAAGTAATATCAGAATCCAGAGGCGTACTAGTAAAATTTGTAGGGAACACACCCATAAACTCATAGACAACATAAATAAAATAAAAAAAAAGGCAAAGCAACACTAGTATCATGAATATGAGCCAAGTAAGAAAAATATTCCATCTCAACCAATTGACAAGCCTGAACTTAAGATATAACTCTCTTAGGACCCGAATGAAGAACACCCTTTCAAGCTATCTTGGTACACCCAACAAAGCTAAATTCACGGATGTAGCATAACAATCTAGAATAGCATGGTAAGGAGCCAACCAATCCATACCCACGATAATATTAAAATCAACCATATCTAATAAAAGCAAGTCTACCCAAGTCTCACACCCCCAAAAAGTCACAATACAAGATCGATACACTTGATCCACCACTAAAGAATCTCCTACCGGGGTAGATATATGAATAGAAATGGAAATAGGCTCATTAATAGAATCAAAACCCAAAGCAATATTAGAATGTTAAGTCTTAGGATCAAATAGGTCTTTAAGGGTTGTAATATACGCTAAGGGATAGGTAGGAACTATTTTTGCCAAGCTAGTGACTATCTTTCCAAAGTGCTTTAATACATCAAACTTTTCATTCATTTCACCTCTAACAACCAACTTTTTACCTCATCTACCTTCAGACACATCTTTTGTTTTGACCCATCTAATTATGTTAGTTCACATAAAATACAGTGAGAGTATTTTCTATTCACATCTTATTCAATTTAAACAATCTTTATTCTTTTCATTACATAACTCCCAGCCATAACACAAATTATTTTTCAACACTAATAGATATTTCTTGGGGTCTCACTTTCAACTTTTCCCTACTTGAATTTAAAAATCCATAACTCAATTAATTTTTAACTAAAGCACTTAGGAGCTTTGGATCAAATTGAGGTCAATTAAAGAAAGGGATTAGGTTATATATGAGGATAGCAAAAAAAAGAAGATAAAGGCTCAATGGGGTTAACTAGGATTATGCATAACGGTAGGTCAAAAAGAGGGTATAAACATGGCTATCAAAGAAATACCTATATTATCTCCTAAACCCATACTCTTTGTTTATCTTTTAATGCACACCAGGCAAGTTCTAGTCAACAAATACAACAAAGAATACACAACAACCTTACACCAAACATGGCACATGCTCAAATCAAGTAGGATCATTATAGACTCTCAACCACACAATAACATGAATTCAATATTAAGACAACAATGTATAAGATTCATAAGTAAGAGCCTAGGAGTCTCAAAAGTAGTAATTCACACAATCCACATGCTCTTTACATACAAAACCACTTGTATCATGCAATCACACATAGCACTAACAAGTCCATCTCACTTATCCTACACAAAATTTAAAATTACTCCTAAAAAAGGATAATGGGTTCCAGGGGCACACCCGTGGAAAAGAACTAAAAAGAACAACCACGAGGTAGGTGAAGTGTGTACCTGCTCAGTTAACACCTACAAACTAAAAACTAAAAAGCAAAATCTTTTTGTAATTTTTCAAATTTAACCCAAAATAAACTAAGATATTAACTAAGACTCAATAACTATTGCATCACTTTACCCAAAATATGGGACTCAAGAATTTTTGTATCACTTCATCTAAAACATGGGACTTTCCCCACCCTACACTTAAGAATACACTTTGCTCCCAAAGTTAAATTTAAAAGCAAAGATAGAAATACTCTATGAAGCCTCTAGGACTACCTAGTAGCATCTTTTAACACTAAAAGGGTCTAGGCACCCCACACTTAGTCTTTGCCATAGTCCTTAGCTCCGGTCTTTGGTACTCAAACTTTCCATCAACCTGTGACTCAAGAAAAACAAAAAATATGTGAAGTTAAAACAAAAAATTATTAAAAATAAACCTACCTTAACTTGGGTGGTCTCCAAGTAGCGCCTGATTTAGTATCGCGGCACGACCTACATCAATTTTTTCCTCTACCTTGTGGATATGAATTTCACCCCCAACCTCGCATTTATATTTTTTATTCGCTCATAGGGTGGTGGTATAAAGATGAAGGAACTGAGTAATGAATGGTGCATTGTAAACCACTCGGCCTTGAAGTGAGGAATCTTTTTTTGTTGCTTGTCTAGTTTAAATTTAAGAATATAGGATTCTTGTTCCTCATCTTCCCAACTCTTTCACTATTTCTGATGACCCCAAAGACATGCCATCATCTGAATATAATATAGAAAAGTTCTTTGAATGATATCCAAAAAATCCCAGTTTCAAATTTATACCATCCTTAATACACTCAATCTTATTCACTTTCTCAATATCAGTTTTAAGAAAAAATAATAGTGGAATGGCTGAAATTCTTTTGTCTGCTCCACGAATTGGCTAGTATCCACTACAGCTAGTGAATGTTCTAACCACTTGCTTCCCTAAAAATTTGGACAAATACTCTCCCAGTGGGATCCTCCACAAAAATAATAAGAATCATTATTACTCGACCACCATCTATCTCAAGTAGACATATCAAGAAGTGTGACAAAAAAAGTAAAAGAAAACAAAAAGAAATAGTAATAAACTATGTGCAACTCAATATAGAAAAACTAAAAATAAGAAAGTTGCCTATTTACAAGTCCCCAGTAATGACGCCAAAAACTTATTGCACACACACAAATGTACGTGGTCTCACCAAGTAATATATTGTCCTTTTACAAGCCAAGTATAGATCCTTCAGAGACTTTTGTTTACAACTATCCAATTTTAGTTCACTATTATGATTAACCAATTGCTATCATAATCAAAAGAGTTTGAAAGTTAAAACTAAGAGTAAACGAAACAATGTTGTAAACTAAAGGTTTTGGAAAGTAATGGGGGGAAACTAAGGGTTAAGGCTCTATGAACAGTCATACTATGCTATATAAATTCATTTCTTAGGTTAATTATATTGGTTTTTGATTCATGGGGTTGATTTTATGATCATGATATTTTGAGCCTCTAATTACCTATCTAACTTAGCCCCATAACTACATCATTGAGCAAGGATGTGAGAACTAAGTTAAATGCATTCATATTTCATCCCGTAAGTGAACCAAATAGGCCACTTAGGTATATTCCTATACAAAATTTAAATTATAGCTTCATTCAATTAGAAGATTACAATCCTATTATATCTATCCTATGTTCTATCCTCTTGTTCCTTCTCTCGAGTTCACACGATGGTTATGCATGTATTCTAAGGATTGATAATTCTTAAAATAGTGATAAAAAGGATAAATTAACAACCAAATATTATAAAAAACCAAACCAAATCAATTCATAACAATAATACTTATGTTTTTGGCCTTAACCCTGGAAAAAGGGTTTTAGCCACTCATCGACATAACCGTAATCACAATGAATGAATACATGTTAAAATACATAAAAAAACCAATGTAATGAAATAAAAACCATAATTAAAGTGTTATGCAGCCTCCCTCCAAGTTTCAAGGTCGTCCAAGGTGTCAAACATAGTGTTTAAGGGTCCTATTTATAGAAGGACACAAGCTGCCAATTTTGACATAGGAGCGTGCCATGCCCATATCATGGTGGATACGATCCGTGGCATGCTGTAATCACGGTGGGATACTATATTTAGTCATTTAGGATGTCCCCAATGGAGTTTCATGGACCTAAAGCGGTGCCTAAGGTCTGTGGCATTCCAATGACTCCAAAATATCTATTTTTTGGTTAATTCTTGTCCCATGTGTTTGTCCATCCACTCCAAGCCTCGTGGTGTTGTTTCCACTTGATTTAAATCATTTTAATCATCCATATAACATCATTATAAACTTACAAAGCATTATATGTCATCAAAAAACACGAATTAGAGCTCAAAACAACATACAATTCAATAGGATGAACTAGTAACTTAAGCTAAGAGTACTAGTTTTGTCCTTTTGATCTTTAACTTATTATTTTGTCTCATGGCTTGTTTAAATAGAACCTTAAACACTATAAACAATTTATTACACAAATAATCACAGAGTCATACCCTTAGTAACTCATTATGCATACTAGAATTCATTGAGAACAACTAGAACAACACTTAGCTCAAGCTAGTAATACTAGATTCCTCGTCTAAACTCTAAGTGACCAAACTGATTCCAAACTTATTTGAAAAATACCTTAAATATTATAATAAAGTGTTTTAATACTTACATTCTCAATTATACTATTAACCACTCATTAAGCACATAAGAAGTCCAAAAATAAGGCTAACCAAGAATAGATAATGATACTTAGGTGCATAAATCCACCTAAGATCACCAAGACTTACAATGTAGCCACTTTTTACTTTTAGATGAAGAAGAATCTTACAGTAAAGCAATCAAGGTGGAAAGAATTCATGGCAAAGTTTGATTATGTTATAGTATAAGCCAGACAAGAGTAATGTCATAGTCGATGCTTTGAGCTGAAAGGCCAAACTTACTATCATCACTTTAGCAAGTTGTCACATTTGATATTCCATAAAAGAAGGAATGGTACATAATCTCGCAGCTAAGAAACTTATGGAGTTAGATTCCCAAAGTAAGATAAGGTGCTTTTACATAGAAGATGGCCTAATGCTTATTAAAGTTCGGAGGGTCTACGAATCAAAGTTTGGTGACATTGGGAAACATATCATGAAGAAGAGTCATGACATCATGTAGGATAATCATCTAGGTCAAAACATCACTAGAGCCTTGGTTGAGTCAGTCTACTGTTACCCACAGATGCGAGAAGACATAAAAAGTTATGTGCAAACTTGTCTTATGTGTAAGTAGGACAAGGTCAAGAAAAGGCATTCATAAGGACTTTAGAAGTCACTACTAGTCATAGAACATCCATGGAATATCATGACAATGAGACTTATCACGTGCATACCAAATTTTGACGATTACGATACTATCATGGTGGCGTGGACAGATTTTCTAAGTATGCCACTTTTGTGTTGGCCTCACCAATTTACACCACTAAGGAAGCTGCCAAACTATTCTTTAAGAATATGGTAAAGGATTGGAGCTTATCAAGGCATATCTTTAGTGATCAATACCCTCACTTCAATGAAAAATTTTAGAGGGAGTTTTTTGACATACTAGGCATAGAAATGCACTTCTCTACTAGTTTTCACTTACAAAAAGATAGAAAAATAGAGTGGGTCAATGTATTATAGAGTGTTACTTAAGGCATTATGTGTGAGCACATCAAAAGGATTGGGCGGAGCTCTTGGACATAGCTTAATTTTCTTATGACCTACAATGGGGTGATTCCACGAGGCATATGTCCTTTGATCTATCCATAAGACAACAACCTCAAAGCGCACATTCATTATTAGCTACTTGGAGGGGAATAATTTAAGAGCTTATCATAGAGGCAAAGGTTGGGAGGATAAAATTGACACTACTAAGTCCTACTTAGATAGCGTAACTAAGTGGATGAAGAAATTTATGGACCACAAGAGGTATCCTATGGAATATCAAGTTGGGGACATGGTAATAATGATGTTTAACCCAAGACAATTCATGGTGCTATGGGGCATGCACCAAAACTTATTTTGTAAGTACGATGGCCCATTTAGGATCCTTTCCAAGGTGGAAAAGATTTAATACAAGTTTAACATGACCTCTGCATTTTAATATCCATTATGTCTTTCATGTAAACATGCTTAAGTAGTACCATGAAGACAAGGATGATCCAAATAGACGCCAACCGACTTGTGTACCTATTACTATCGCTGCCTCCTATAATTATAAAATTGAGGCTATCATTGACTACTAAGCTTGAAGCAAACAAGTATAAAAGAAAATTGCTATGTTCGATGAATAGAATGGACAATCACTAGAGAAAGCTATATGGAAACCATATGAGGATCTATGGCAATTCAAATATAAGATTCGGGAGTTTACGTAGTAGGAGTGCGCTTTAGTCATCACAACATCAGGTGGGGAAGATGTGATGACCCGTTATGTAATCATACCACATAAGCGCTACTTAGCACACTATTTTTCCACATGGAAGCTTACATAAGCATGATTCTACCACTTGTTGAAGTATCTAAAGAGGTATGGAGATTTCTCATGGAAGACTATAGAATTCCATCAAATTGGATAGAAAGTCCTTAGAATATTCTAGGCATTTATAGAGTTTAAGAAAATGTACGTAAGTGTAAATATGTAGGGACTTGAGTAACAATTATGATTTATACTTTAGCCCCTAGATGAGTATTATAAATAGAGGGGAATTCATTTGTTAAATCATCAAGAAAATCATCCAAAGTTCTCGCTAATACAGTCTTCTTAAGAATTCTCTTGTGTTCTTTCTTTCAATCTCTTAGAGACTCCTAGTGTTTTAGGATGACTTGACATAGCAAGTGCATGAGCAAGTGGTGAAAGAATGTAAGAAAATTGTTAAGTGTCACTTGTGCGCTCAGTTGAAGTCTAATTCCGTGGCATAAATGTATTAAATCGATCAAATAAATTTTGTATAGTGTAAATTTAGATACATGCATCTTAATAAATTCTCTGATAATTCTACATCCAATATTACCTATTTTTTTTATTTTTTTTAAATTTCTAACAAATTAACTAAAAGCATATAAAAAACTAATGAAAAAGTTTTTTTAAGTGAAAATGAAAGCTCACAAGTAAAAAAATATCATCTAAAATTTTTACAAAAATTTGAAACGACAAACTGAATAGTAAACTTTTGATAGGGTAACTTGGAGAAACGTGTGCAGGGCTTTAAATATAACCAATTTAATAATATTTTAATTTAGAGTAGAGGTAAAATAATGATTCAATTTTGCATTTAATTCTTTTCACTTTATATTAGTTTAGAAATATATGTAGTTATTTACCTTTCTTGTTTGAAATTTTTAAAATTTTCACTATTTGTACATAATGTACCTAAATATCTTCACAAACATTATAAGACTTGCCAGGAATTCATAATCTTTAAAAAAGGTGATGTGTTGTAGGGGAGGGGCAAAAGTGGGTGCACTTCTAAATTAATTATTTTTTCATTGAAATTTACTATTGGAAAATCTTTCATGGTTATTTGACAAATACTTTAATTAAATTTGTGAGAAAGAATAATTAAAAGTGTTTTCACATGTGTTAAATGATGATATAGCATAAACTAGCTGTTAGTTAGTTAGTCCAGGAAATTGCCACTTAACAAGTTAGTTGAGAATGACAGCTATACAAATTGCCATGTAACATCCTCAAATTATGAGCATTTTATTTTTGTCTCTTTCGTATTCAAAACATTGATTTTTAACTTAAATGGTGTTTAGACATGTGAATGGGGTGTCTCAGGAAAGTTTTAAAATTTTTGAATGGGGTTCAGGATAATTTCAGACCACCGAGGTAGTGAGCCTCTGCGATATCGCCGTGTCATGGAGGCTGCACTCTGTGATAGCCAGTGTGTCATGAAGGATAGCCTCCATGATAGGCAGCATGTCACGGAGGTTAGCCTCTGCGATAGGCAGTGTGCCATGCTGCTTTGTAAAATTTATATAATTTTTGTTTTGCTTCCTTGGGATGAGGGCTATTAAGTTATTTTTACCTATGTACGACCCTTAAGAATAATATAGCCTATTCTTTTCAGTTTTAAGAGGTTAAAAATCTCTAGTTCTACTCTCAAACTCAGAACCTCAAGAGATCCTAAGGATTTCATCGTACATTCATCTTTCAGGTTTCAAGTTCTGTATTACTTTCCAATTCTTGTGTGTTTAAGGTATGTTTCTCTTTTCCTATACTTGTATTTTATTAATGGAATGAAATTGGTTTATTATTCACATGGTTTTGATGTTGGGTTTGCACTATGAGTTGAGGGTTTTGGATATAAATTGTTTGAATGTTTTCTCATGATTACTATTGAGCTATTATGTGTGGAATTGTTGGTTTAAACACTCATTGGTTTGCACGAGAATGGTAAATAGAATAGGGGTATAATAAACTCCCCAAATTTGTAAGGTAATAGGGGTACAACGGAATCCCCAAATAGTTAATTTTGGTATGGAAATTGATAATAACCTTAACCTCTTGCGTAATTAATTTTGAATTTAAAATTATCATTTGGTTTGGATTATTCTCTTTGAAACTAATGTATGGAATAAATGGCAAATTGGATAATAAAAATAATAGCAATTTTGAAAACCTTGTAGAGTATGAAGGAATTCCCTAAGTGATTTTAATAATGGAGTCTATATGTATGAAGGAATCCCCAACGTATTGTATAATGATATTGCTTGCAGGCTATAGTCGGTATGGTGATACCCTTAACAATGCCTTAATAATTAACTCTCAAAATTGGTGGATAGATTATGTGTTAAATATTTTAATTGGACTTAATGGTATTTGTGTTAGCTGGTTGTGAAGGTGTGAGTTTTGAAGGACTAATACTAGAAACCTATATTTTCCAATGTGAGGGTTGGTCTTGATAACCATGTGCTTATGGGGTATGAAGGAATCCCCTAAGTTTATATAAAATTGTATCATAGTTGGCAAAGGGTACAAGAGAATCCCCAGCCTTCTGTGATATCCAGGTTCGTGCGGCTAGCATGTACTGGGGCCCAACCAGGCAGTTACAACCGGACCCATATAGCCCGTGGGTGGTTTTAGGATGGTCAAGATACTCTACCCAGGCTAAAATTTTAAAGTTCATGATAAGCCTTGTTCCCTCCCACAGTATCTTATATACATATACATATAGATATGTATAAATGTGTACATGTCCATTTGTTTGACTTGGTTTTTGATTGATAGAATTATTTTATCCTATATCCTTGAGTTACATGCTAGTGCTCTGACCACTAACCATCTCTAGATGCTGTATCCCCACGAGATGTAAGGACTGGCCATACTGCTATCCCACTTGTATAATGACTAGGAGATTGGGGGACACTGGTGAGTCAGACTGAAGTGGTGAGCTTCTATCCTTTGGAAGACCTCATTTCATGCCTTGGGTTTCTTTATGTGTTGACTTTTTCATTTGAATTTGTCTTTGCTATGGTCGGGGGCATGTCTCGACCAGACTATCTTTGATTTTGTTAGAGGCTTTGTTGGACATTACTGTGGACATGGGTATTGTGGGTGGTTATTGGTATTGGTTATTGGTTGGTGGTTGATGAATTTTGTTATATCATAGATTCTTTAAGATTTCTATCATATTCTACTATATGTTTGGAATCCATCCATTTTTAGGTAAAATTGGGTTCTGTTGGATTAGGCTAAGGGGATGGTCTCTGGTCCATGTTGGACTTGAGATACCTATCGCGGCCAGGCCCTTGTTTGAGTCATGACAAAGTTGGTATCAGAGCCTAGGTTCATGGTCAATTAGATATCCATAAAGTCATGTCAAGTAGAGTCTCTTTTATGGGTATGTAGCGCGCCATACTTATAAGGGAGGGGATACGAGGCATTTAGGAATATTTCTCTTTCTTGTTGTCTTTTTTTTGGGCTTTAGATTTTAAGGCCTTGAATTTCTCAAACTCTTATTTGTTCCCCTTTCAGATCATGCCTCACTTGTCCTGCCTAAGGACAATATGGATAGATCTTATCCAACTTATAACATACAAACCTTATCAAGGGTTGTTGCTTTTGATTGCCCCCATAGGGTTCACCCGTCTCCAGTGATCCTCCTCTAGCTGGTGGTACTCATAATCAATTCCTCAAGGAGATATTACTAATGCTGAGTTACGCCAATCCATATATCCTTTGACCCAGTTGGTGAAATCTCAGTTATACCAGTTGGGTTTTGCTGGTATTGCTATGAGTTCATATGGGGCCACTAGAGTTGGCCAATTTATGAGGTTGAGCCTTCCAATATTCACTGGTAATAAGGTTGAGGAGGATCCTCAAGGTTTTATAAATGATATGGAGAAGATCTTTTGGGTTATGCATGCTACTGATGTAGAGGTTTTTAAGTTCGCTGCTTATTAATTGAAGGATGTAGCACACTAATGATATGAAGGGTGAGATCAACTTAAGGGTGATGATATTAAGTCTACTTTGTGGGATGATTTCTCTAGTGCCTTTCTTAACCTCTTCTTTCCTAAGAAGTTGAGGAAGGCAAAAATAAAGGAGTTTGTAAACTTGAAGCTAAGATGATGGTGAAGGAATATGCCTTGAAGTTCCACTAGTTGCCGCAATATGCTCCTGAGTAGTGTCTTCCCAAAGGGATAAAATGTGGATATTTACTGCTAGTTTGTCTCATCTTTTGGTTTTGGATAGCAAGGCTACCCTATTGAACAAGGATATGGATATCTCTCGACTAATGGTGTATATACAATAAGTTAAAGAGGAAAAGAAAAAGTAAGTAGAGGTAGGGGAGAGGCAAATTAAGAAGTTTTAGTATTCAGATCAGGGTAGAGGTTAGCAGCAGATTGGTAGAGATGGTGGGAATTGCTCTAAGAAGAAATGGAGCAACTTTAGTCCCTATTCAACAGCTAGTGCACCATATCCAAAGCAGTCCAGAGATCATCAATTTCAGAGTGGTGATGGTTATAGGGCACAGGATGTCCAATCTCTTGTTAGTGAGGCCTAGTCAGCTATATCATATCCTCTTTGCAGATTTTGTGTTTAATTGCATCATGATTTTTGTAATGAGGGGAGGAATCAGTGTTTCAACTGTAGTCAGTTGGGACATATATTGAGAAATTATCCTATGGGTAAGGTCGCTTCAGGGGCTAACAAAGTTCCTATTGCCACGTCATCAACTCCTGCACCAAAGGGTTCCACTTCTAGTACTGGCACTGGATGGAATTACCTGTATGCTCTCACTATCCATCAGGAGTGTGAGGTATCTCCTTATGTCATCACTAGTATGTTAAAACTTTTCTCTCGTGATGTGTACTATTTACTTGATCTGAGGTCTACCCTTTCTTATGTGACCCTATTTGTGGCTGTAGTTTTTGGTTTTAGTTCTGGGTGTATTTCAAATCCCTTTTTTATTTCTACGTCAGTAGGTAACTCGGTGGTTGGTAGAAGAGTCTATAGGGGTTGTGTGGTATCTGTTGGTGGTAGTAAGACTTTGGTGGATATGACTAAATTAGACATGCTAGATTTTGATGTCATCTTGGGGATAGATTGGTTGCATTCTTGCTATGCCTCTTTAGATTGTCAGACCCGTAAGGTCATTTTCAAATTTCCTAATGAGCCGATTATCGAGTGGGAAGGGAGTTTCCTTGTGCCTACGGGAACGTACATATCATATCTTAGAGCCCAGAAATTAATTTCCAAGGGGTGCCTTTATCATTCGATTTGGCTTAAGGATTCTAACTCTGAGGGTCCTTCTTTACAATCCATATCGATGGTTAAGAAATTTCATAAGGTTTTCCTTGATGACCTTCTTAGTGTCCCTTCCAATAGGGAAATTAATTTTAGGATCAATCTTCTTTCGGACACCCGTCCTATATCTATCCTTCCCTATAGAATAGCTCCAGCTTAGTTGAAGAAATTTAAGGAGCAGTTGAAAGATCTTTTTGACAAGGGTTTTATCCGCCTTAGTATGTCTCTGTGGGGTGCACCTATTTTGTTCATGCATAAGAAAGATGGTTCCCTTTCGATACGTATAGATTACCGTCAACTGAATAAGGTGATAGTGAAGAATAAGTACCCTCTTCCTAGGATTGATGACCTATTTGACCAACTTTATGGTGATAAGTATTTTCTAAGATTGATCATTGGTTGGGTTATTATCAGCTAAAGATTAGAGAGGCAAATATCCCTAAGACTGCATTCTATACCCGATATGAACATTTTGAGTTCTTGTTCATGTCTTTTGGGTTGACCAATGTCCTAGTGGCATTTATGAACCTGATGAATTGGGTGTTTCTCCAGTTTCTGGATTTGTTTGTCATTATCTTTATATATGATATTCTGGTGTATTCCAACAGTTAGGTGAATTGTATCGATTACCTCCATTTAGTGTTGCAGACCCTTAAGGATCAGCAGGTGTATGTAAAGTTTTCTAAGTTTGAGTTTTAGTTGAATGCGGTAACTTTTTTGGGTTGTGTCATTTCTATGGAAAGGATCATGGTGGATCCACAGAAGGTTTAGGCAATAAAAAAGTGTACTATACCCACAACTCTAATCGATATTTAAAGCTTTTTAGGTTTGGTCAGGTATTATAGGAGGTTTGTGGAGATATTCTCTTCGATTACTACTCCATCGATGAAGTTAACTCAGAAGAAGGTGAAGTTTCTGTGGTCGAATATTTGTAAGGGATGTTTTGAGAAGTTGAAAGATAAGTTGAGTTTTGCTCCAGTCTTGACCCTGCTCGAGGGTACTGGTGGCTTTGGGGTCTATTATGATGCATCCTATATGGGACTTGGTTGTGTATTGATGCTTCACGGCAAGGTGGTAGCATATGCTTCTAGGTAGTTGAAAGTTCATAAAAGGAATTAGCTGACTTATGATTCTAAGTTTTTGGTTGTGGTGTTCGCATTGAAAATTTGGCAACACTATCTATAGGGGTCCATGTTGACATTTATTCTGATCATAAGAGCTTGCAATATATATTCACCCAGAAAGAGTTGAATATCAGGAAAAAGACATGACTTGAGTTACTTAAATACTATGACATGAGTCTCCACTATCACCCAGGTAAAGCTAGTGTGGTTGATGATTCTCTTAGCAGGTTATCTATGGGGAGCTAATCTTATATGGATGAATAGAAGCGATATTTGGTGAAGGATATTCACTGTTTAGATAATCTTGGAGTTCATCTCTTAGATTTAAAGAATAGTTGTGTATTTGTGAAAGAGGTAGTTAAGTCATCTCTTGGTGTTGAGGTAAAAGAGAAGCAGGTGTTGGATCCTATCTTGATGCAAATCAAGGATGATGTGGGTAAGTAGAAGGTGATGGATTTTGGGATTTATGGTGATTGTATCTTGAGGTACCAAGGAAGGTTGTGTGTTCCTGATGTGGATGGGCTGCGAGGAAGAATTATGGGCGAAGATCATGAGTCACGATATACGGTTCATCCTGGTTCGACAAAGATGTACCATGACTTGAAAAAAATTTATTGGTGGAATAGTAAGAAGCAAGATGTGGCAAATTTAGTGGCTAAGTGCTTGTTGTGTCAATAAATGAAGGTGGAGCACTTAAGGCCCAGTTGTTTGTCTCAAGAAATTGAGTTTCTGGTGTGGAAGTGGAAAGCGATCAATGTGGATTTTATTACCAGTTTTCTGTAGTGTCAAAATCGGTTTGATTCTGTTTAGGTCATTATGGATAGGATGACTAAGTCTGCTCACTTTTTGCCGGTGAGGACTAATTATTCTACCGAGGACTATGCAAAGTTGTTTATTCAAGAGATCATGAAGTTGGATGGTGCTCTACTTCCATTATTTTTATCGTGGTACTCAGTTTTGAATTCATTTTTGGAGATTGTTCTAGCGAGGTTTAGGGACTAAGATAAACCTTAGCACCACTTTTCACCCTCAGATGGACAAATGGAAAAGACTATTTAAATATTGAAAGATATGCTTCGGGCTTGTGTGATGGACTTTGGTGGTAGTTGGGTTGATCATTTGCCTCTTATCGAATTCACTTATAATAAAAACTATCACTCTAGTATTGGCATGGCTCCATTTGAGGTTTTGTATAGTAAGAGGTGTAGATCCCCTATTGGGTGGTCTTGAATTGGTTTATCAATCTTTGGAGAAGGTAAATGTGATTTGAGATAGGGTTAAGACTACCCAAAGTCGCCAAAATTGCTATATGGATATGAGGTGAAGAGAGTTGGAGTTTGATGTTGGTGATTGGGTGTTCTTGAACATATCTCTCATGAAGGGAGTAATGCAATTTGGAAAGAAGAAAAGCTCAGCCACCAGAATGTGGGTTTGTATTTAGTTTTGAAGAGAGGGTAGAGTGGCTTATGTATTGTATTTACCTTTTAGTTTGGGTCCCATTCATCCGGTCTTCCATGTTTTGAGGTTCAAGAAGTGTGTAGGCGATCCCTCTTTGATTATTCCTTTGGAAAGTATGCATATTTCAGAATCTTTGTCTTATCAGAAGGTCTCAGTTGAGGTCTTGGATAGGCAAGTTTGTAGATTGAGGACTAAACATCTAGCTTCAGTAAAGGTCCTTTGGAAGAACCAAAAGGTGGAAAAAACCACTTGGGAAGCTGAAGAAGATATGAAGGCTAAGTACCCATTCTTTTTCCATGTATCAAACGAAGGTGCTTAAGGTATGAATTTCATTTCCCCTTGTTACTATTTGGGTATATCATTTCATTTTGGTGTAATATTGCTATTCTCGTGTAAAAAGTGTCCTAGCTTATCATTCAGGGGACGAATGATCCTAAGGGGGGATAATATAACACCTTCAAAATTTTGAGCATTTTATTTTTGGCCCTATTGTGTTTGAAACATCAACTTTTGACTTAAATAGTGTTTAGGCATGTGAATGGGGTATCTCAGAAGAGTTTCAAAATTTTTGGATGGGGTTTGGGGTGATTTTGGACAACAGAGGCAGTGAGCCTCTGTGATGTTGCTGTGTCACGGAGGTTGCACTCCATGATAGTCAACATTTCATGAGGATATCCTCCGTGCTAGGAAAAATGGAGTGGAGGTTAGCCTCTACGACAGACAGCGTGCCATGCTAGTATGTAAAATTTATTCAGATTTTGTTTCGCTTACTTGGGACGAGGGGTATTGGGGTATTTTTACCTATTTACGACACTTAAGCATAATATATCCTATTCCTTTCTATTTTAAGAGATTAAAAATCCCCAAGTTGACTCTTAAACTCAATACCCCCAGAGAACCTAAGGATTTCATCGTACATTCATTTTTCAGGTTTCAAGTTCGGTATTACTTTCCAATTCTCATATGCCTAAGGCATGTATCTCTTTTCCTATACTTGTATTTTTGTAATTGCATGAAATTGGTTTATTATTCACATGGTTTTGATGTTGGGTTTGCACTATGGGTTGAGGGTTTTGGATATATATTGTTTGAATATTTTATCATGATTACTATTGAACTATTATGCATGGAATTGTTGGTTTGAACACTCATTGGGGTGCATGGGAATAAAGGATGGAATAAGGGTACAATGGAATACCCAAATTTGTAAACTATGGCAATAGGGGTACAATAGAATCCCCAAATATTTGGTTTTGGTTTGGAAATTAATAATAACCTCAACCCACTTGCATAATTGATTTTGAATTAAAATTACCATTTGGTTTGGCTTATTCTCTTTGAAACTAATGTATGGCATAAATGGCTAATTGCATAATAATAATAATAACGATCTTGAAAACCTTATGGGGTACGAAGGAATCCCGTGAGTGAATTTAATAATAGAGTTCAGGGGTACGAAAGAATCCTCAAAGTGTTGGCTAATAACATTGCTTGCAAGCTATAGTCGGTATGATGATACTACATAACAATACCTTAATAACTGACTCCCAAAATTGGTGGATGGGTTATGTCTTAAATGTTTTAATTGGGGTTAATGAGGGTTGTGTTAGTTGGCTGTGAAGGTGTGAATACCGAAGGACTGATACTGGAAACTCATGTTTGTTGACGTGAAGGTTGGTCTTGATGACCATGTAGTTGTGGGATACGATAGAATCCCCCTAGTGTATATATAATTGTATCAAGGTTGGCGAAGGGTACAAGGGAATCCTCAACCTTTTGTGATGTCCCCCATTCGTACGGCTAACACGCATTGGGGCCCGACAGGGGGTTATAACTGGACCCATATAGCTCGTGGGTGGTTTTAGGATGGTCAAGATACTCAACCCAGGCTAAATTTTTAAAGTTCATGATAAGCCCGGTTCCCTCTCCCAACATCTTATATATATATACATATGGATATGCATGGATGTGTACATGTACATTGATTTGGCTTTTTTTTGGATTGATGGCATTGTTTTATCTTGTATCCTTAAGTTATATACTAGTGCCCCAACCGCCAACCGTCTTTGGATCTTGTATCCCTGTGCGATGGGGGACTGTCCATACTTCTATTCCACATGCACAGTGACTGGGAGATTGGGGGACAGCTCATGAATCAGGCCGAAGTGGTGAGCTTCCATCTTTGGAAGACCCTATTTCATGCCTTGGGTTTCCTTATGTTTTGACTCTTTTCTTTGGATTTGTTTTTGGCTATGGTCGAGGGCATGTCCTGACCAGACTATCTTTGATTTTGTTAAAGGCTTTGTTGGACATTACTGTGGACATGGGTATTGAGGCTGGTTATCTGTATTGGTTATTTGTTGGTGTTTGTTGGATATCAATCTATCATAGATTCTTTGAGCTTTCCTGTCTTATTCTGTTATATGTTCGAAATCCATCAGTTGCTAGATATAATTGGGTTCGGTAGGATTAGGCTAAGAGGGTGGTCTCTGGTCCACGACAGACTTGAGATACCTATCGCGGTCAGACCCTTGTTCGGGTTGTGACATACCAGCTGTAAGTTTGTTAGGTATTAGAGTATGTTGTATATGTCTATAAAAGGAGGTGATTTTAGCGCAATAGAGAGATATAGATTAGAAGATATTTTTACAAAATTCTCATGATGTAAACAAAGCTTTTCTTGCTTCTTTTAAAAACTGCTTTCTTCTTCAATAAATTGTGATTTTTTATCTGAAATTACTCAATTTAACATGGTATCAGAGCTTCTCATTACAATAGAGAGCAGTTAAACTCTTTTTCTCGAAGATACACCATTGTTGATCTTGAGCCGCATCAATAGTGGAAGGGAAAAGTTTCACATTAGAACAAAATTCTTAAATGATCATGATCATCATTGTATCTGTAGTCCTCAGATTTACCAGAAAACTATGAAATTTAGAGTCTGTCGATAATTCTTTCGCTGTTGTTCTTGAATAAATTTAGTTTTGTTGATGGTGACTGTGTGAAAAGTTTGTACACAAGAGAATTAGCTTCCAAGTGGAAGAGATGTGATGCCAAATTATTATCGTGGATTAGTGTTGTTATTGATCTAGAACTTATGAAAAGCATTGTGTATGCTTTTAATTTTAAGAATATTTGGAATGATTTCAAAGAAAGGTTTGACAAATCTAACTTGATTTCAATTTTATACCTATTAAAGAAAATCAGTGTATTGACGTAGAGAACAAATTTGGTTACTGTATACTATTCAAAGATGAAGTATATATGAGGCGAGCTGGATGTTATGATACCACCTCTTTCATGTGATTGTGAGGAGTCTAGGAATATTAGTGAAAACCTTAAACAACAACAATTAATGCAACTTTTAGTAGATTATATGAAAGCTTTAGTCAAGTACGCAGTAACATCTTTCTCAATTCTGTTGTTCCTACTGTTAATCATGCCTACGCCACAACTATGCTGGAAGAGATTCAAAGAAAGTTAGGGATGGATAATAAAAGTAAAATATAATTACTATGTTAAGCAGAAAAGAGTGAAATGAGGCAATGTCAATTTTCAACCCTTAGATCTGGTACTAGTCATCAGCATTCTCAAGGACATCATCAACCAGGTCCAAGTTCTAGCTACAAAAATCATATTCACAACTAGTTTTCTCAAGGAAAGAAGAAATTTGGTATTATTTGTGAACATTATGTCTACAAAGGTTATTCCAAGGAGACTTGCTGTAGGATTGTAGGATTTCCTCCTGATTTTATAAGCAAACAAAAGGGATAATATGACGATACCAAATCTTATGCCAACACCTCTAAGATTGAACTAGGAGAAGGCTCAGGTATCCAACAACAGGGCAATTTTATTATTTATCCAAGTGGCTATTTTACCAGAGAACAATGTAATAAGATGTTTGATGACATGTTACCCCCATCACCTATAGGAAACTGTAGAGCTAAAGCTATAAGTATGATTTTTGTGTATACCACATATGTAGACATAGAGTGGATTATATATTTTGGTGTTTCACACCATATCACACACTATAAAGAAGTGTTAAAGGATGTTTATTTAGTGTTAGATTTAGGGTGTAACAAGGTGCAGGTGCCAACAGAAAACAAGATCATAGTTAAAAGCACAAAAAATGTGAAAATCCTAGGTGGATATTACTTGAAGGATGTGCTGCATGTACCAGACTTTAAATTTAATCTCCTTTCAGTTTATAAACTCACCAGGGATCTTCAGTGCTTTATTTCTTTTATCCTAACATGTACGTGCTGTAAGACTCTTACATGGAAAGGTGATTGGGATTAGTAATAAGATAGAAAGCTTATACATTTTTAAAAAATATGTGGAACTAGTGATTGGAGCAGTTTTATAGGTACAACTCTAAATAGGACATCCGAGTACAAATTATGGCATCTCAGACTCAGTTATGAATCATCTAGAACCACGAATCACATACCATCATGGAAGTGCAAACCAAAAGCTCATTTTCAGTAGTATTGCATGATTTGTCAATTATCTAAGCTATGTAGATTTGAAGTACTACTCATTCTAGCAGTTTATTTAAACTTATTCATTTAGATGTATGGGTTCCTCATAAGTAGTAAACATATGATGGTAAACACCACTTTGTAGCTATTGTTGACGACTATAACAGATTTACCGGGACATCTCTTATGCATTCTAAGAAAGAAGTTGTAGTTGTCTTGAAGAATTTCATTTCCATGATTTGTAATAAATTTGGTGTTGGAATAAAATGTTAAGGATAGATAATGGGACTGAGTTTTTTAATTCACGTGTAAATGAATTCCTACTTAGTTATGGTATTATACATCAAAGTAATTCTCCATACACTCCTCAACAAAATAGTGTAGTTGAAAGAAACACAGACATACTTTAGAAATGGGAAGTGCTCTTAAGATACAATATCATATACCTATTAGATTTTGGGGTTCATGTGTTCAAACATCTATTTATATCATAAATAAGTTGCCTCCATCGCTGTTGAAGGGGAAGTCACCATGAGACTTACTCTTTTGAACTTCTCTCAAAATTGATCACCATAGGATATTTGGTTGTCTATGCTTTTCAAGTCTCTTTCCTGGAGGGAATAAATTTCAGCAAGGGAAAGAAGAGGTATGTTGATTAGCTATTCATCCTATCAGAAATATTACAAGGTCAATGATCTTAAGACTAAAATAGTGTTGTTAGCAGAGATGTGACTTTCAGAGAATATGTCTTTTCTTTAAAGGATAAGTCAGATGACCTTGCCATAGGTCAAACTTTACTTTTACCTTTTGATATTGATATAACTGATTAGGAGTAAGATCAACATTTTGGTGTGTCTTCAGTTCAAGACCCAATGTCCCAACAGAGTGCACATACAACTTCAGATCTAACTAGTTATCTCATCAATAATCAGGTAATGGATGCTTCAGCACCTGGTTATGTGAGAGGAGGTATCCTACAAGCATCAAATCAAGTTGTTGTTGATACATCTCTGCCATATGCGGTTGCATTATTAGTTCATATAGACTCTTTTATTGTTCTAACACATTGAAGGACTAATAGGCCTATCAAGCCCCTTATATGGATAAAGGACTATGTGGCTCATGTGAAGCTTAATCCACATTCTATAGTTAACCATGTTAGTAATGATCACCTTTTAGTCAACTAATGAATCTATATCAATGCATTCTCTGCCATAGTAGAGCTTAACAATTTCAAAGAAATCTCTAAAGACAACAGATGGGTAGATTCAATGCGACATGAGATTGTAACCTAAGAAGAAAAATAATATATGGTCTATTGTATATTTTTCACTAGGTAAGAAGGCAATTTTCTCTAAATAGGTATATAAGGTCAGATACAAATCTAATGGATAATGACATCCAAACAACACCTTCCCTCAGATGATGATACAGTCACTGTCAAAGTATAGTAATCCAACAAAGGTTGTGGTTGAATCCCAAGGAAATACGTGGACTCGTCACTTCAAATGCTGTAATCGACGGGAAAGAATAGGAAAGTAAATAGGGGGTTTTGAATGGAAGTATTGAACAAAGATCAACTATCAACATTAGTTGTGATCAATATTGGTGAACACTAGGATTGTGTTTCCCCTGGCTTCTTAACTCCATAGAATTATCGTTCTATGTTGAACCAACCTGATACCTTGTATGCAGAATCGATAAGTTGTGTACCATATACAGTTTTTTGGATGAGTAGAAAGATTTTGACCTTTACCTTTTGAGTCTCAGAATGTCGCCTTCCTAACCCTTATCTTGATCCCAGTTAACTATTACCTTTTGAGTTTCTAGTTATTAGATGAAATCTAACTATCTTACTAAGATAGAACCTAGAAGCATGGATCGGCAACTAAACTTCAAATTACTATTGCCATTATTTTTTCCTAGTTACTACTCTTTTTTTTGAGTAAGTAGCAATAATCTAGGTGGGATCTTAACGTTTCCACCGCTAAGAAATATATTATAGTAAAGATAATGCAATGCATGCCATGGGTATCATTCTAATTCAACAATCGCACTTCCCCTACTTTGTTAATCCACCAGGGTTTCCACAATCCTAGCTATGGGCTTTAGCTGCTCATACTTGTGAAGAAATTAACATCATTCATATTTGAAAGCATAGAATAAATCACAATGATAAGAAGTGTAAAAACCCACAACTGTAACTGAATTAATCAACTAAAGTCAATACACATAAATCCTAAGATCAAAATCAAATCTTGAAATCAAAATATATCTGTGAATATCAAAAGTCCATAACTCTTACTAAAAGGTACATAGAGGGTATTTATAGTACAAGAGGAAATCATAAAACCAAAGATCAAACGAAATAGGAGAAAACCAAATCGGTCGACACAAGTGGTCTGTACTTGCGATCTAGCACCGGCGCAGGTAATACCTGTGGTCCTGACACTGAGCGCAGGTACAAACCACAGATACCGAGAGAAAAAAATCCTATAAGTTCAGCTCATGGGATTTTGGACTTCTGGTACTTGCTTTGCCTACATGCAGTCCGTAGGTCCTACATGCGGACACATATTTACTTGGTAAGTATTGGGAGTTATCTTTTCAGCTCTTCTTTGATTCTTAAATATGCTTTGATTACGAACAAGTAGGAAAACATCCTAAATATCCATAATTGCTATAAAAAGTTGCCAAAAACACCCTTTTCACCTTTTCATGAACTTAACGTCTAAAACATGGTTTCCAGCAACACATACCTAAAAAGCATCATATCTAACAAAATTGCCTCAAAAACTTGTTTATTTTCCTCATTTTAAGTTTTGAAAGTGCTATATTTCTATAGCACATCAACACCCTCAACTTAAAATGTTTGCATTTACTCAGGCAACAAAACATAACAAAACAAAACAACGCTTAACTAGGAGAAACTAAGTGATTCAAGTTAGTTAGTCAACACTTAAACTCAAAACACAACACCTCTCTCCAATCTTATTTTTCAAAACCAACTGTGTATGAACATGAATCACAATAATATGACACAATGGGATCAAGGTATGGAATAGCGACAAACAACCACTCATATATGCAAGTTACACTACCAGAAACAAACAAATAGCTAGCTATATGGCTCGAGTACCCTCACAACAAGAATGTCCTACTCACTCGTATGAAATTGTGCATGTCAATGAAGGGATGGTCAAGAGACACTTACGCTAAAAAAGAAGTTCCTATGAATACATCTCAAATACCATAGGCTTGGCCTTATTTTCTTTACCTTAACATTCAGAGGGTCAAGTTAGGATCACTATAAGATTTTTCTCAGCTTATAATGTAGGCTTGGGGGCTGGTATAGTACATATGGACTTTTAAAGTGACTAAGCCTCCTTGGCACTACACTAACTTTAGGGTCTCACTTACTACCCAATTTTCTTTCTATTCCACCATTTTCCTCTCTTTTTATTCGTTTATGCATATTCGGGATGGATGTGATTCCTTTATTCTTTCTTATTCATTTTTTCACAATTTTTCTCTTTTTTTTTTAATTTTTCTAACACACCCAGCCCTACTAGATTTTTCTCTTATTTAACCCTTCTTCATACCTATGCTACACTACATATCCCTATGATATCCACCCTCAACATATGCATTTTGCCTAAGTTGAGGTACACAATATCCAAGGAGGAATGAGGAAAAATAGGTTTATTGTAATAAAAATGGGAAGGTGAATAGTGAAATAAGAAAAATAGGCTACAAGGCTCAAAGTAGGGATCAAGGGATATAATTCACACATGGAGGTCATTTAGGCTAAAAGTGGACTAAAATAAATAAAAAAGCCTATGATCCTTTCCTAATCGACTATCCTTCAACCTAGGCAAGACTAACCAGACATGTTCTAGATTCAACACACAAAAGGAAGTAGGTAGTATCTCACTCACACATAACACATAGTCAATATTACCAACTCCTACCTATCCAGTTCATCCAATTCTTAAAGTGATTATCATGTCCGTAATCCTAATGCCATAACAAGATCCATCAAGTTCACACATATATACATTCACACAGTTCTAAAAAACAAATATTTGGAGGGGTATAAAAAATTAGTTAAAACATGACTACTGCCCTAAATACCTAAAAATATCCTAATTAAATAAAAACAAAACACTAAACAAAACACAATACGCAAAACATAATATGTCTAAACACGCTGGCTTTACTAGGAACAAGACTCTGGGGAAAAGAGGCACGACAACAAAACCCCCAAGGGAACATCAAGACCCACAAGTATCCCTTATTCCCAATTTAAAATCATGCATTATCCCTAATGCATCAAACCAACAAAAAGAGTTAGGAACATACCTGTGACACCATAGGTGCGGAGATCTGACGTTAATCACAAACACAGATACAATAACAAAATACCTTGGATTGCCTCCGAAGAAGTGTCTGATTTACTATCGTGGCACGACTCAGTTCCCTTGGCTACTCTGACTTCTCCAAGGTCTATTTCAACCCAAATTCTGATTTCTTCCTAGTTTCCCAAGTAGTGTTTTACTCGCTGCCCATTTACTTTAAACGGGACATCACCATCTCACTTTATCTTAATGGCACCATATGGGAACACCTTAACCATAGTGAATGTTCCAGTCCATATTTATTTCAACTTGTTAGGAAACAAGCGTAGTCTTGAATAGTACAATAAGACCAAATCACCAGGTTTGAATATTCTCTTCTCGATCTTCTTGTCATGGTACAACTTCATTCTTTCTTTGTATATGGCGGAGCTCTCATAAGCCCAGAGTCAGAATTTATTCAACTCATTCACCTTTCTCAACCTCAAGTTT